>NW_028084222.1:0-906 GCF_014824575.4 Sturnira hondurensis | reverse complement strand
CTGCCCCATAGGGGTAAGGGGTAAGGGGTAAGGGGTAAGGTAAACCTTATTTGCCTCTTCCTAGGCCCAATGTCCAAAAGCAGTCACGTTCTGTAATATCGGAGATTAGGGCTTTAACCTATAAATTTGGAGAGAGGCACAATTCCGTCTACAGTGGGAAACTTCACATTTCAGGTAGCACCCAAATGCTTTGTTCGAAAAAGCTTTGTTTTAAAAGAAATAGAAGGGCATCTAAGCCCTGTTTTTAATTCTCTGTAGATGCCACTGTACTTTTCATAATGTAACAATGACATTTAATGAATATTGAAGAGATTAAAAATAAGTTGTAATCACAAATTAATTCCTAATAAATCTCTTAAGGATCTTTGCAATTCAGGCACTCAAAGCAAGACTTTCTCCCCTGGTTTTATTTTTTTGAAGGAGTGAGTTTTATCTGTGAGTTTTTGGTGGGGCAGGTAGATTTTTATTATGGTTGTTTTGTTCTTACAATGTTTTCTGTATGACACTATCTTAATGGCTAAATCTTGATTGGTTTTTTGTTGTTATTTATATTTATCACTTTCTTGTAATAGCATTGCTCCTTCCAGGTCTCTCCAGGACACCTTGTGAGAACTTGAAAAATAGTCACTGCTAACAGCCAGTTCTTGTGTTGAATGAGGCAGATAAGAGGAAGAAACATATTCTGTTTAATAAGGTTTCCATGAAATGTAACCCTGGGTTTGTTGTTGTTTGGTTACTTCTCCCTTTAATAAATGTGATGGGGTGGTTTGGAGTATGAGCATTATGAACAAATAGAAAACGACTTCTCCAGACCACAATTAATGACACAAAAACCATCCCAGAAGTCTGTCTCTTTTGCTCCTGTGCCCAATGCTGTAGCAGCTGCCCACAGAGACACAGTTCCCT
>NW_028084221.1:0-502 GCF_014824575.4 Sturnira hondurensis | reverse complement strand
GCGGGGGACTCACAAGAGGCAACCATACATTGATACTTCTCTCCTTCCCTTCGCCTCTAAAGATAAATAAATAAAATCTTTAAAAAAATGAAGGAAAGAAAGGGTAAGTACTTCCTCCAACATTAGGCAGATAAGAAATTGTGGAGATAGGTTTCAAATCCAGGCATTCTATCTTCAAAGTCTGTACTCTCAACAATTATGATATTCTTTCTTTTTTTTAAATTTTCTTCTTTTTTTATTTAATCTTTATTGTATTTTTTTCCATTACCATTTAATCTCCTACTAACTCCTTCCCTCTAGAAATCCTTTTTAAAGGTTATGTATCAATTCTGAATAAAAATCTCAGCTGGGATTCAACAATTAATGGTTACTGGGCCAAATCTTCCTGCTTTCCATTTTTTTAAAATAAAGTTTTATCAGCACAAAGATATATCCATTCACTTATGCATCGTCTGTGACCACTTTCATGCTATAACTGTAGAACTGAGTAGTTGTGACAATG
>NW_028084220.1:0-630 GCF_014824575.4 Sturnira hondurensis | reverse complement strand
TTGGACATTTTTTGTCTTCACTGTGTTTACCAGTAAAATTAATTAATTTTGTACTGGAAAGAAATTCTGTGTACTTGTTCTGGAAAAAGCCCATTGGTTTATGAGAACGTCACAGCCTTTGCTCAGTGAACCACGGGAAAGCATCAGAGGTATTGTCGGACCGGGCTGGTGACTTGGCTGGGTGGGCAGAGGCAAGGGAAGCTTTGATCTCATCAAAACTCAGTTTTCAGATACTCATGGTGGCACCGCTTGTTCAGTTTCAGTTTTCAGTGGCTTTGTGTAAAGTCATCACACCTACAGATTTGCTTGCCCAGGTGAGTCCTGACTGACATATTACACCGTTTGCAGTCATAGTTAGCTTGTGCGTTCATAAACTTACCCTGATCTGCAGAATATACGTGTACATGACTGTTTCATCAGTATTTCATGCTTCATGGCACACTTGTGAGCACTAATTCCCCTTTTAAAATCAAAAGTGAGTTAAATATAGCCCATTAGCAATAATAGAGAGTGTGAATTTGATAAACATAAAAAAGCAAATGGTGTGAAAAATACCAGGATGCATGTTATTATACCCGAATGTTTAATCAGACAATCTGATTAAAGGAGCCCTTGTGGAAAATACTCAAC
>NW_028084219.1:0-509 GCF_014824575.4 Sturnira hondurensis | reverse complement strand
CATTTTTATCTGGAATTACACACTTTACCATTCTTTGGGTGGCAAAAAAAAACAAAAACAAAAACAATTGCAGCACATGTTTGGTACCAGCTGGATACTTGTATCTCAGCACCAACATGCTCGATTGAGGAGAGGGGCTGTAATGAGACACATCCACAGTGGGCTGGTTCATGAAGCAGGAATGAAATTGTCCCAAAGAAGGAGGCACAAGGGAATTGAAGTGCAGTTTCTCAGTGGCATGGGGAGGGAGAGGATGGTGAGAGGGAAAAGATGTGGAAGTAGGAGGTATGATTTCAAGGAAGAAGATCCAATATATATAAAAGGATTATAAGAGTATAGCAGGCAGGTGAATGTCTGGTTTTCAGGTAGAACAGAAATTTAGTTCTAAATTATGTAGCCCTGGCTGGTGTAGCTCAGTGGATTGAGTGTGGGCCTGCGAATCAGAGGATTGCGGTTTGATTCCCAGTCAGGGCACATGCCTGGGTTGCAGGCCAGTTCCCTGCAGGCCA
>NW_028084218.1:0-600 GCF_014824575.4 Sturnira hondurensis | reverse complement strand
TAATTCAGCAGCTCAGCAGCAAAAGCTTTGCCTCCTTTCAGTTCTGCTTTCTTGGATGGGCTCTGGCTGCCACAGGCCCAGGTGTCACGTGTGGTGGATGCGTGATGTGGGGAGAGGGCCTGTGTCTTCCCACCCATCTCTGTACCAGCAGGAGCACACACATTACCCCTGTAAACTTCTCATCTCTCACTGGCCAGAATTGCCGTGCGCGCCCATTTCTGAACTGGCAAGGGGATGAAATCACCCTGCTGGGCTTAAAGTAGCCGAGATTGACCTTCCAGGGCCAGTGAGGGGTTTGGGCCCACCCTCTCTTGATACACATGACCACCAAACACTGAATAAAATTGGGATTTTCATAGCAGGAAAGGAAGGGAATGGCCTATTGGTAGGCAACTAATAACAACTACACCACAGTCCATATTTTGAAAGCGTGGTTGGCATGTTTTTTGTATTTATTTAAAGTCAGAAAGACTCTTTTTTCTTTCTTTTTTATTCAATTTTTATTGTATTTTTTCCTGTTACCATATGGTCACCCAACAATCACCACACCATTGTCCATGGCCATGAGTCCTTTTTCCTTTTTGCTCAATCCCCCCACCC
>NW_028084217.1:0-889 GCF_014824575.4 Sturnira hondurensis | reverse complement strand
GCAGCAATGGTGTCCCGTCTGCTGCCTCCCGCCGCTGCCACCATCACCGGGGGGGCCCACGCATTTCGTCCCACTGCACGAGAATGTGTGACAGCAGTGAGCCCCCCGCCTCTGGGTTCGCCTTCTGGGGCCTGCGTGGTCCGTCTCACTGTGCGCAAATGTGCAACCACGGTCAGTCTGCCCCGTACCCCAACTAGTTCCGGGCAACCTGCGCACCTAGGTCGGGGGGGTCTTTCCTGCCGGACCCTGCTCGCTGCTGGCTCCACCCCTCTTACCGTCCCAGTTGAACAGTTTGTTGTTGTTGCTGTCGGATTTCCGTATAATTCAATTTTCTGTTCTTTGGCTGTGTCTTTGTTCTCCAAACCTTTGTTGTATTCAAAACTTGATTGTGGGAGAAGGCATAGTGTTTCCACCTATGCCTCCATCTTGGCAGAAGTCCGATTTTTTATCTATTTATCTTTTAGAGGGGAAGGGAAGGAGAGAGGGAGAGAAATATCAATGTATGGTTGCCTCTGGTGTGTCCCCTACCGGAAACTGGCCTGCAACCCAGGCATGCACCCTGACTGGGAATCAAACCGCAATCATCTGGTTCGCAGGCCCACGTTCAATCCACTGAGCTACACCAGCCAGGGCAAATATATAATTTTTTAAAAAGACTCAATAACAGCAAAACAGGGGGAAAACCTTGGTAAGCTTAACAATGTACAGGATATATATGAAAAATTTGGAAATTGCTAGGCAATAACAGAAACTTTAACGAATGAAAAATTTCATCTTATTTGAGAGTTAAAAATAGGTATTTTTATATCTCTACTTATTAAAGCCATCTATAACTGAAATATAATCTAGATATATAAAGAAAAGTGGTCTCACAGGAAGTAGTCAGCTA
>NW_028084216.1:0-846 GCF_014824575.4 Sturnira hondurensis | reverse complement strand
ATTCCCAGCCAAGATAGAGGTGTAGGTAGACACACTGTGCCTCCTAAAACAACTAAAATAAGGACAACAACAATTTAGAAAGAAAATAACAACCAAAACAGAGAAAATTGAACTGTATGAAAGTCTGACAACTAAGGAGTTAAAATAGACACATTCATCCAGACCAGTAGGTGGGGCAGAGTTGGGCAGACGATTGGAGTCAGGCAGTCGAGCAGAGAGGGGTCTCGACACAGGAAGCTGTGACGGCAGGTGCACAAGGCACCCTGGGCGTGCAAGACAGCACCAAGCCAACCCGGTGCTCAGGTGGCAGCTGGAAGACCCCCGGGCTGGCAACGGGCAGACCCAGCGAGGTGGGGATTGAGAACTGGGGCACTGTGCACAAGGTGGCTGGCTGACCCGGCAGAGGTCCCACATTCATGCACAGATAACTGGGGAGCAAGACGGATCACACAACCCGGGGTCCTAGTGCCAGGAAATAAAGCCTCAAAACACTGATTGAAAATACCTGTGGGGTTTGAGGTGTGGGGAGACGCTCCCAGCCTTACAGGAGAGTTCGTTGGAGAAACCCACGGGGTCCTAGAAAGCACACAAGCCCACCCACACGGGAATCAGCACCAGAAAGGCCCAGTTTGCTTGGGAGAAGTGGCAGAAGGGACTGAGGTGCAATGGAGAGTGGAGCAAAGGGCCATTGCTTCCTCTCAGACTCCTCCCCCACATACAGCATCACAACCCTGCAAATGGGTTGCCTTGGCCTGGTGAACACCTAAGGCTCCACCCATCACTACTTAACAGGAGCGCTGAGAGAAAAAAAATGGCACAAATGAAAGAACAGATCAAAGCCCCCCC
>NW_028084215.1:0-770 GCF_014824575.4 Sturnira hondurensis | reverse complement strand
AGAATACCATAAATTGGATGGCTTGGGCAACAAAGATTTATTTCTCAGAGTTCGGGAGGCTGGGAAGTCTAAGATTAAGGCACCAGCAGATTCGATGTCCAGTTTGTACACAGCCAACTTCTCGTTGCGACCTCCTACAGCACCGAACACAATGAGAGCGAGCACTTCTGTGTCTGTTTAGAATCTCATCATATGAGCTTCACCCTCCTGACACAACTCCCTCCAAAGCCACCACCACCCTTTATGAAGAGCATTTTAACATAGGTATTTTTTGAGAGAGAGAGATATTCTGTGTATAACACCATCGGTCCATCTCATATGTGTTTAAAATCCAAATGAGAGTCATTTGGTGATATCCTATGTGTCAGCCTATGGGCCTCTCCTGATACCTGACAGGTGGGTCTGCAAAACTGGTCTTTCTTCACATCAAACAGACTTCAAAGAAAGTAGCCATGGACTACGTACGGGGCTCTCTCTGGGGGTAAGGTGTTGTTTGCCCAGAAGACTGGTTCAGAGTGTCTCGAGGGGCTGAGAATTGTACATGGAACATTCTCTGTCTACTAAGGTTCTAGAACCTCGATTTGAAAACACATTTCTACCCCCAGTACTGGCAGAAGGGCCACAGATTGGGGTGGAGCCTGCTCCATAGACACCCTGACATTGGAGTGCTGAGTGGGAGACACACACAGGTATCAGGACACCAGGAGGGTGTGTGTGGGAGAGTGACCTGACTGTCTTAGCCTCTGACGGGGCTGCTATTTTCAAGTCAC
>NW_028084214.1:0-763 GCF_014824575.4 Sturnira hondurensis | reverse complement strand
GGTTCTGTTTCTCCTTCCGAGGTGACTGAGTGCAAACAGGTGAATGAATGATAATCTTCCGTCCCTAGCTCTCTCATAATTTGTCTACATCAGCGATTTTCACCCTTTTTCATCTCTTTGCACACATAGACTAATTACTAAAACTCAGCACCTCACCAAAAAATCTATTTTTTGCCAATCTGACAAAAATATGTAATTTTGATTCATTCACAATGGATGGCTATAGTGATGTTGTTCATTTTATTATTTGACAGTCCGAGGGAAAAGAGGGCAGTGCCCCTGACTAAATAGTCAGGTATTGCATTTTTTTAAAATTCTTGTGGCACACTGGTTGAAAATCGCTGGTCTATGCAAAACCCCTTCAGTGTTTAAGTTTCTCTTGCCTTCTTTTTACTCCTAATCCACACCCCTGTACCTTTCTCCTCCACGTATATTCCGTGTAAAGTGTTTGGTGTATGTCTATAAGTAATTAAACTTGTTTTGTATAGATATTTTTAATTCACAGAAATGGTATTTTGCTCTAAATATTGTTTCTTTTTTTTCCCACCCAGCATTTTTCATGTTGATTCCCCAAACTTCTTTATCAACCTGATTGGTTCCTTTACCATATTTTATAGTTAATATATACTACGTTTTACTTTGATGTCCCATAGTGATGGGCATCTAGGTAGCTTCGAACCCCTTTACTACACAAAGGCAGTAAGAAATACTGTCACACACACCCTGTAGTGGATCTGAGGGGGTTATCTGGCCTAAAATCATG
>NW_028084213.1:0-572 GCF_014824575.4 Sturnira hondurensis | reverse complement strand
TCAATGGGCAAAAACTAAAAGCTTTTCCACTAAGATCAGGAACAAGACAAGGTTGTCCGCTTTCACCACTTCTATTTAATATAGTATTGGAAGTTTTAACCACAGCAATCAGACAGGATAAGGAAATAAAAGGCATCTAAATTGGAAAGGAGGAAACAAAACTGGCATTGTTTGTAGATGATATAACAGTGTACACAGAAAATCCTAGAGACTCCACCCAATAACTGCTAGACGTAATAAATGAATTTGGCAAAAGAGCGGATACGAAGTCAATATTCAGAAATCAAAGGCATTTTTGTATACCAACAATGAAACAGCAGAAACAGAAATCAAGGAAAAAATCCCATTTGATATAGCAACAAGAAATATAAAATACCGAGGAATAAACCTAGTCAAGGAGATAAAAGACCTGTGCTCAGAAAACTACATAACACTGAAGAAAGAAATCAAGGAAGACACAAACAAATGGAAACATACTGTGTTCATGGATCAGAAGAATTAACATAATCAAAATGTCCAAACTACCCAAAGCAATTTACAGATTCAATGCAATACCTATTAAAGCACCAATG
>NW_028084212.1:0-1449 GCF_014824575.4 Sturnira hondurensis | reverse complement strand
GCATCCACTGGCAAATCAGACAAAGGTTCTTCCCTTTAAAGAGCCTGCATATGAGCAGAAGTGGTGGTGGCATGTGGAGGGGCCTGACCAGAAATAATGATGATGATGATGACATATCGTGTTTGAGACAATGTCCTGGACAAAATTGGTAGAGTGGTGTCAGAGGGATAGGGAGGGCCAAGGGTGGGGTTGGGGACAGGCTGCCATTTCAAACAGATTGGTGGGTGGGATTTGAGCAGACTCTGAGAAGGCGAGAAGTTAGACTTAGAGCCACACAGTGGTGAGGCCTCAAGGGCAAGCATCTGGGCAGATCTGAGGGCCAGTGAGGAGGCCAGCATGAGCAGGGCAGCGTGAGCAGTGCAGGAGGAGGAGAGACCAGAGAGGAAATGGAGGGGGTGCCCTGTGGACCACAGGGAGGACTTTGGCTTTTACCCTGGGTGAGATGAAGCCCCTGTGAGGTTTGGGGAACAGAAGTAACACTATCTGACTTGTGACTGAAAAGGATCATCCCAGCTGCTGTGTTGAGAACAGAGTATGGTGGGGGACACGGGAAGAAGCAGGAAGACCAGTTAAAAGCGACCGAAGCTGATAACATCAAGAGGACTCTTGGCAGAAGCTACCACGGTAGTTTACAGAGGCTATTATTCATTTCACTGTGAACAAAGGCCAAATCTGCAATTTGGGATCTTAGCATCCTGCAACCTTGCCACGGCTCACATCAGTTAACTAATAGCCAGTCACACCCATGCATTTTCCTTTAGGTGGCAATTTTCTCAGTACTGACATAACTGAGGTGGTTTTGTTTTCATAGCCCTTTCTTGTGAAGGGACCCTACTTTACTCACCCCTTTGAATCGCTATTGCCTGAAACACAGGACTCAGTTTCATTGACTGGCTGAATAGTGGACTCATGTTTTCTTGGGTTGGGATGCTTCCTGCTTAGACTATTGAAGAGCCTCGTTCCCCACCCAGAGTCTCCCTCCCCTCTCATCACGAAAACTCTGTTTCTATCACTCTGCTGCTCAGAAACCTTCAGCACACTCACTCTTCTGCACCTCAGGATAACACCCAAATATTTCAGCCCAGCTGTCAGGCTTTGTAGAACCAGCTTCTCAAATATCTTGCCACCTTCCCTCCCACTACTAAGCCCAGAACAGGAAATCTCTGTTCCAACCTTTTGCCCAGATACTTTGTCCCTTCTCGATGTTAATCTTTTCCTCGTGCTCCTCCCACCCCTCTCCCACAGCTTATAGAAATCCTATTCATCCCCAGGCAAAAACAGCAGTCCCCCCTTGCCCACAATTTCGCTTTCCGTGGTTTCAGTTCCCGTGGACAACTGCAGTCCGAAAATATTAAATGGAGAACTTCAGAAATCAACAATTATTCAGTTTTTTAATATATTTTATTGATTATACCATTACAGTTGTTCTATTCCCCCCTTCATTCCCTT
>NW_028084211.1:0-541 GCF_014824575.4 Sturnira hondurensis | reverse complement strand
GATTTCTAAGATGTCTCTGTTGCCAGACCCTTCCTCCCACACCAAGTGTGCATACAACACAAGGTGTCTTCCTTCTGGAGACAGATACCACTCAGCTTTTTATTTCATGCCTTGGTGACTGTCCATTTTCATTATAAGCAAGTTGGCCTACAGCTGCCCAGAACACCTTGATTATCTCCAATGTAATGGGGAGAGGAGAGGACCTGTCTATCCTGTCTATTGTGACTGACTGATTCATTGAGTAGAAGTCACGCCCTGGGGTTGTGTCTGCTTTGTTCACTGACTTAGGCTTAGTGTTTCTAGGAGGACCTACTTGTATGAGGTACAAGGCAAGACCTACTTGCACAAGGTGTATATTCTACTTATACATACAGTAGAAAAAATGAAGTTGAACCAGAACCATCCCACATATCTGAGTGATCCTGGGGAAAACCACTACCCTGGAAAATTCAAATATCGGTATACCAAAGACAGCACCACTTTAGTGAATTTTTTTTTGCATTTTCTTCACTGATTACTTTACATTTCATATCCAAGCTGA
>NW_028084210.1:0-614 GCF_014824575.4 Sturnira hondurensis | reverse complement strand
CTGTGAGCATCCTGATAAACAGTGTCTTGAACTGTGCATCTGAGAGGCTGGAAATCTCTTGGTTGCTTAGAGTTATGGGCTCTGGGCTTTGAGTTCTTCTTGCGCCATCTTTTGAACTGTTTGTGCCTGTTACGTATCAGGATCGGAGCCCTAGGTCTCCGGAGCAATGGCGGTCTCGTCTGCCACCTCTCTCCACCGCCGCCCCCGCCGCCACAGGTGCCGCAGCTGCCACCGTCACCGGGGCCCGCGTGTTTCATTCCACTGCACGCGAATGTGCCACTGCCATCAGCCCTCCACCACTGGGTTCGCTGTTGGGGCCTGCGTGGTCTGTCTCACTGTGCGAGAATGTGCGACCGCACAGTCTGCCCCACACCCCGACTGGGTCCAGGCGGCCTGCGCACCTAGGTCAGGGGATCTTTCCTGCCTGACCCAGCTCCGCTGCTGGCTCCGCCCCTCTTACCATCCGGGTTGAACGGTTTGTTGTTGTTGGATTTCCGTATAATTCAGTTTTCTGTTCTTTGGCTGTGTCTTTGTTCTCCAAACCTTTCTTGTATTCAAACTGGGTTGTGGGAGAAGGCACAGTGTTTCCACCTATACCTCCATCTTGGCAGAAG
>NW_028084209.1:0-608 GCF_014824575.4 Sturnira hondurensis | reverse complement strand
ATTTATTTAGAGAAAAGAAATTTGTCTCATTTTGAACATGATTTAAGTATGTTTGTTACGTGTATATGTGTATCTTTTTATATACACATATGTATGCCTATTTTCAGCTTTGTTGAACCTAAGAAAACAATTTATGTTCATTGGAGTTTTAGTTATTATTCTCCCCCTTTTTAGGTGGGGAATCTCTTCCTAATTCTGTGCTGATTTTCATCATCCTGTGTGTCCTTTAATTTCATATTTCTACCATGCTCCTTCTATGCTCAGTTATTTTTAAGACTGCTTTCGGTTTTAACGATCTGAATTCGGAGTTTCTAGTACAACTGTTCTGAGATCTACATATATAAAAATATGAAGCACTCTATCTTTTCTTCACATTTGGTTAGCAATTTTATTGGCCAACACCTGCCTGGTTTAATACAGCCACTAGCTGTTTGTAGCTACTTCAGTGTGAATGAATGAAAATGTAATAGAATGTAAACTTGGCTCTCTCCTTCCCACTAGCACATGTCAAGTTCTTAGTAGTGATATGCAGCTAAGTGGATGTCATTGCAAACTTAGGATTATAGAATATTTTCATCATTGCCGAAAGTTCTATTCCCAATGCTGTT
>NW_028084208.1:0-965 GCF_014824575.4 Sturnira hondurensis | reverse complement strand
GCAGAGTGGAGGGGGTGTGCGCCCGGACTTGGACAGACAGGGCCGTTGGTGGAACTGGTGGGCTGCACGTGGGGTGGGAGCAGAAGGACATGGGTTGGGATAGTGGGATCGGGCCAGAGAGCGTAGGGCACAGAACGCCAGTCCAAGGAAGCTGAGCTTAATTTCCACAAGCAGTAATGAGCCAGTGAGTGGTCTCGGGCAGAAAACAAACAGGGAGGCTTGGAGCGAGGCACTAACTCGATCTATTTTTGACATTTAAGTCATTGCTTCCCAAACCAGGTGGGTCTTTAAAATCGCCTTGGGGAGCTCATTCCAGATGCGCATATACAGGCCGTGCTCCTGGAGGGTTTTTCATCCTGGTTGTGGGGGCAGCTTCCCAGGTGACGGCAGCAGCGGCAGATCGCCCAGGGCCCAGTTTATTCAGTGGAGACGGAAGAGGCCCCACCCAAGCTGGAGTGACCCTGGCTGTGGGCCCAGTTGTTTGACCACCGTGGTTCACACCCCTTTTCTGAGCCCAGTCCTCAGGTTTTCTGATGATTAATTTCTAGTCCGCTTAATTACCCCAAATCTTTATTGTTTGCAACCACATCTTCGGACCAGCCCAGAAAGCCAGAGGAGTTTTCAGGGGTGCACAGTTCCTGCCCATGTCCCCCTCTCCGCCTCTCACAGAGAGGAGAACATTCACATTGTCCCTTTGTCCTCTGAGAGCCCACCCTGGCCGCGAGCATGCCGTGAGGTCTCCGGGGTGGGAGTGACAGCCACCGCAGGCACTGACCCCCTGGTGACACACGTATTCTTTGTGCATCACTTGCCTTGCCAATCAAAATTCCTCTGGACGCCCCAGTGCTTCGGTGAGGTCTGGAGCCTCCAGCCTCCTCTCTTGAATTTAATTCCTCAGATTTCAAAAATGGTGCGTCTGTGCGGCTGCCAAGCTACTTCAGGAAGCAAGCAGCTGTCCGCTACAG